>NC_057800.1:555007438-555011993 GCF_018294505.1 Triticum aestivum | reverse complement strand
TTCCGCCTCTATAAATTCCCAAATATTCCAAAGCAACAGGGAGCCACTTGAAACACTTTTCTGCCACCACAAGCTTCTGTTTTGTCGTGATCCCATCTAGAGGCCTTTTTTGGTACTCTGCGGAAGGGGGAATCGATCATGGAGGGCCTCTACATCAACCTTGCCGCCCTACCGATGATGTGTGAGTAGTTCACCACAGACCCACGGGTCCATAGCTAGTAGCTAGATGTCTTCTTCTATCTCTTTCTCTTTGATTTTCAATACCGTGTTCTCCTTGATCTTCTTGGAGTTCTATCCGATGTAATCTTCTTTTGTGGTGTGTTTATTGGGATCCGATGAATTGTGGGTTTATGATCAGATTATTCATTGAAAGTAATTGAGTCTTTTCTGAACTTTATTATGCATAATTATTATAGCTTTGTATTTCTCTCGGATCTTTCCGTTTGGTTTGACTAACTAGATTGATTTATCTTCAGTGGGAGAGGTGCTTTGTATTTCTGAACTTGATTGTTTCCATTAAGAATAAAACAATGGCGTTTATTCATATTGCCTGAGTTTACTTTGTCTACATCATGTCATCTTGCTTAAAGCGTTACTTTGTTTGTCATGAACTTAATACCATAGATGCATGTTGGATAGCGGTCGATTGGTGGAGTAATAGTAGTACATGCAGGCATGAGTCAGTCTACTTGTCACAGACGTGATGCCTATATATGTGATCATTGCCATGAATAACATCATAACTATGCATTTTTCTATCAATTGCCCAACAACAATTTGTTTATCCACCGTATGTTTTTTGTTCGAGAGAGAAGCCTCTAGTGAAAACTACGACTCCTGAGTCTACTTAATCATATTGCTAAAAAGAAAAATACCTTGCCGCAATTTATTTACTTTTCTTTTTATCTACTACCACTACAAGATATAATCCTTGCAAGTAACAAGTTCAAGGGGATTGACAACCCTCTTGCCCTTGTTGGGTGCAAGTATTTGCTTTTGTGTGTGTGCATGTGTTGTTCACTAGGTTTTGAGTGATTCACCTATTTGTTCGATAAGCCTCAGTTCTCACTAAGGGAAATACTTATCAGGTACTATGTTGCTTCACCCTTCCTCTTCAAGGAAAATCCCAATGCAACTCACAAGTAGCGAAGGGCCAAGTTGAAGTGGACGCGACAACTTCAAAAGGTGCCAACTGATTTGTGTTGCTGACTGTTTTGCTTCAGATTCACATCTTAGTGATTTGTAGACTCACATTTCACATCTGTATGTGATTGCAGCGCCGATTGATGCGATCCAGCTTGAAGACGACAACAAGGCTGATCGGTCGAGCCTAGAGACTGACGAGAGGGTGCCGACTAACGTCGACAATGTCATGCAAGATGCTCCTGCAAGCCGAGTGAGTCAGGCCTCAGCAGTCTAGGCCGTCGCATCGCCCGCGGGCCTGAGTGTGCCGGCTCGAGCTGGTACTGAGCTCGTGGCTGCGGCTCCAACTCCTCCACTAGCGCCGATTTCGAGGCCTGTCTCAGTCACCTTGTTCTCTCCGTGGAGGGTGCTAGAGGACTAGGTGGGGGTGAACAAGGAGGCTCTGATCTGGGTCAATGTGATGAACAAGCGGCTGAAGGAGGCGTACGATGCTAGCGAGGCTCTGAAGACCAATGTCCGAGTAAGTACCATCGTAAGTACATTTTCCAGTCGGAGTCTCTAAGTTTTTCGATTTTCTTCTGTCTTTCGAATGGACGGTTGTGTTTCTGCCAATGGGTTTACATGGAGTACACCCACTGGATGTTTTCGTTTCGGTGGAGGCACGCTGAGTGCACCCATTGGTGTAGTCCCCGAGACTGCCGTCGACTGATAGCAGTCGACGGGAGTCTTAGAACTTAGGTTTTATTTGAGTATGATTTTTTTACTCGGGCTCACCGGAGCTAATTTGAGTCAGTTTATTCCAGTGGGGGCACGTTGAGTGCACCCACTGAGTGTAGTCCCTGAGACTGCCGTCGACTGATAGCAGTCGGCGGGAGTATTAGAACATAGTGTTTTTGCTCTAGGCACGATCGCCAACCGTTTTATTAACCGTCCGAGTGGATGCTTTCTAGTGGGGGCACGCTGAGTGCACCCACTGGGTGTAGTCTCCGAGACTGTCGTCGATTGAGAGCAGTCGGTGGGAGTCTTTTAGAACTGACACTTTAGCTGATTCTTGCACTCAGAGTGCAACTCCCCACACGGTTGTCCGAGTGGATTCCCTAGTAGATGTAGGTTTGTTTGAAAGTCTTTCCTTCCTTGGAAGGTATACTTCAGTATCTGGTACTGGTCTAGCTTGTTCCTCCCTTAGGAGGGATTCTATCTTACAGCTGACTGGTCGTCTTGTTGTCTTGTAAAAAAGGGCCTGTGAGCTCGGGGCCCACTACACCGCTCTGGAGAAGGAAGTGCTGGAGCTTCGTTTGAACCTGGAGGCAGAGAAGCACAAGAGTGAGTGCCTCGCACAGGAGAACCACGTCATGGGAGGTTAGTCTTGCAATCCGACTGCTCTTCCAATCTTATTTTTCCTTTGATCTGAATGAACTCACTTTAGGAGATGTTTGTAGTGAGAATGCTCAACTTCAAGTGAGGCTCAGGACCTCTATTTATTTAGAAACTATGAAGCAGGCCCTCAAAGACAAGGACACTCAGCTTGCCGAAGCTTGGAAGAATGCCAACGCCGAGATAAGGCAGTTGAGGACTCTCTAAAGGGCGTTGGAAAGCTCAAGAAGGAGAAAAAGACCCTGAAGGTCGCCGTTGAGGCGATAAAGGGTGATATCTCCGAGATCAAGAGCAACTACGCCGAGTGGGAGATGAAGTACAACAATCAGGAGTGCTTTTGAGGAGGAGAAGAAAAAGCCGACTGACCAGATCGCCGAGCTCCTCAAAAAGAAGGCTGGGCTTGAGCAATACATCGAGGACTTTGATGAGGAGATGAGCAAGAAGCATGAAGGTATGACGTTTAGCCGAGTGAATTTACTCTAGAATTTCTAGAGGTGTTGATCCTTGATGTGTTTCTTTGTCGACGCCAAGCTAGAGACCGAGAAAATTGAAATATAATTGAACCCTTCAAGGCTGCTCCTTAGGGACAGCGCTGCGCTGGCGATCCTCCGACTGGATGAGCACATCGACAATGTTGTGACGTACATAGAATGACTGAAGCTTGCCACGGAGAAGATTGACACAAAATTGCTTCCAGAAGAGACAGTTTAGAGTGACCTGGAGTCCATGATGACTAGATAGAAGGTGATTCCCAGCCGAGTGCAATCATGGAAGAAGTTCGCGGCCCGCTGCGGAGCTGACGTGTCACTTTCACTCGTCCATTTCCACTGCAAGGATGGGGATGAAGAGAAGCTGAAGTCCCTCAAAGTCACCAACAAGAAGAAACTCAAGTTCGAGGACTTCATGGAGACATTCATTGAGGCTACAACTCGGATCACCGACGGCATCGAGTTGGACACACTCGTTGATCAGGCCAGCCCTGCATCGGACGCGTGATCGTGAAACTTTGATTCCGAATGGATTTACCTTGGTATGCTAAGTAGTTTATGTAACCGTTAAACTTTATTGAGCTTGGAGCTCATGCACTTGATCTTTTGCTTCGACAACTTGAATAGATTGAAGTTTTAGTCGGATATTTGAATCCTTGCTTTATTTGCTGAAGTGTTTTTAACTTAGGAGAATTATGGATCACGGCTAAGCCCTCGAGTGAGGAGGGTGTCCTCACTCGGGTTGGTTTTTAACTTAGGAAAATTCTAGATCATATCAAAGCCCCCGAGTGAGGAGGGTGTCCTCACTCGGGTGGGTTTTTAACTTAGGAGAATTCTGGATCGCAGCTAAGCCCCCGAGTGAGGAGGGTGTCCTCGCTCGGGTGGGTTCTTAACTTGGGCAAATTCTAGATCGCAGCTAAGTCCCCGAGTGAGGAGGGTGTGCTCACTCAGGTGGGTTCTTAACTTGGATGAATTATGGATCGCAGCTAAGCCCCCGAGTGAGGAGGATGCCCTCACTCGGGAGAGTTTTTATGTTAGACGAATTATGGTTCTCGGCTAAGTCCACCCGCTGGGAGTGTTTTAGTTTCTGAGTGTTTTAAGTCACGCGAGTGAATTGTAGCACTAAGCCAAATTTGATGATATACAGGAAAGTAAGAATTTTATTCATCGAATGTCACTTGGAGAACTAGTACAATGCAACAATTATTCGAATTGAAGAATTTTCGGAGTAGGTCGGCATTCGAAGCTCGGGGCTCTTCTATTGTTTTGTTGAAGTTGTAGAGCCGATAGGCTCCATTGTTCCAAACCTTCAAGATTGCAAAGAGTCCTTCCCATGGAGGGGCAGCTTGTGCGGCTTCTGCCGATCCAATCGGAGGACTAGGTCACCTTCTTGGAAGGCACGCCCTCTAACCTGCCTGTCATGATAACACCATAAGTCTTGTTGGTAGGTAGTTGACCTTATGAGTGCCAACTCGCGCTCTTCCTCAAGGAGGTCGAGGTCATCCTGACGTGCTTCTTTGGCTTCTGCCTGCGAATATAATTCCACTCGC